>NC_092643.1:2897310-2932000 GCF_039555335.1 Amphiura filiformis
GTCATTAAAAAAAAAAGTTATGAACATCGTGTATGCGTTCGACTAATAATTCCATCGTAATAATAAAACGCTGATTCAGGCGTTTTATTCAAAATCTCGGATTTTGACAAAACTACAGCACCTAGAGTCTTGATTTTTTCAGGGTATATTGGTTTAATAAAGTACAATATAATCGTGTAAAAAAATTAATTTTAAAAAATCAGTGAGGGCGTCCTCAGCAAATGTTATAATATGGCTTTAAGCGGTAATATATTTTCTTTTGCACATACATCGCCAATGTCGGTTTTTTTTGTGTGCAAATGTGACATTTTTACCCCATCCCGTGATTTCTAAGCGGTTGAAAAACTCAATTCTTGCCATTTTACATCGATACATGATTTTCGCGATTAGTCCGCCAGGACAGATTTAAAATCATTTTTTCTGCTCATAATTTCATCAAAACCATCCCAGGTTTAATATTGCATCAAAGAAAGGTATCTCAGACTCATATTGGCCTAACAATTAAATAAGCTCAATTCCTATATGTTTTACGGGGACTATTTAGGGGTTGCACTTTTTGACCGCGGAATTTTATGGTGGTGTGCCCCCTTCAGAAGATAGCACACCAGTAACATGATTCTATAAAATAACGCTTTATCTCGTCCAGCACACAAAAACGACAACCAACGGGCATTTAAATTTGAGCTATCTGTAGTTGATAGCAAAACCACACGAATGCAAGAAACACCAAATGACATAAAACAGATAGAGAAATGCAAAGGCTTTATTTCAAAGTTTGTTTCAGCGTCATACGGTATTCGGTTCTTGAGATATTTTAGTATTACCCATGTAAATCAATGCAGGAGCTTTATAGACACCGGCACCAGAATCGAGCAAATTACGGCATGTCTCGCCACATTTTCTTTTAGTTTAAAGTTATGGTAAATTCGTGTTTTTACTATTACAACTGACGATAGCTTAAACTAAATTGATGGTGTAATTTGGGTCTCCAGAAGTGCTATCTGCTGAAGATCAAGTTAAAATATTCAAGCAGTTAGGTGGAGTGTTGTGGCATTATTTTTGAAAAGGAGTACGAGAACGTCATAAGCGTAACGGATGCGCGCATAACGCGTGCAGCATCAAATTATCGCGTTGTTTTTACGCAATCCCGCGAGTCATTCGATCTGTCAATCATTTTCAGTAGAATAGCAAAACCATGGATGACTTTTTCCCAGTCATAGTACCGTAAAACCCCGTCTACAAGGATATACCTAAGAAACGCCCTCAATAAAATTGGTTGCTTTTTGTATTTGGAGTTTGAGCAAATATATACTGGCACTGGGTGGCTATGCATTCCATCTAAGTATGTTGTAACACCAATCAATTGTATTGACATAATAACGACTGTTTCGTATATCAGGATCGTATGGCTCAATTGATAGAGCGTAAGACTTTGGAACTGAAGACATGCTGAAGAGAGCATGGTCCGGGCACCGGTTCCGTTTTTCATTCTCGTTTAATTTTAACTTTTGACATGTTCTTTTATCTTTCTTCAAATCTACCTTTCTACTTTCAATTTTAGGTGTTTTTTTTATTTTATTTTTTTTTTAGTTTTTTTTATAGTTTTTGCCACTAGTAAAGCATTTATTCTAAATAATAGCGAAACCCACGGTTAGACAGATGTGTTGTAACTACTTGTCTGTCCTCGTCTTTGCAATAAAACCTATGTTGCACCTTTGTGCCATCCCAATTCTTGAGGAATGGTAGGTAGGGTGCGTTTTTGGCTTAAGCACGATTTTGTTTCTACTTGAAATGACATCAAAATAAATATTATTCTGTTGCCACAATTGCAGTTTTTTCAATAAAAAAAATAGATGAGGAATAATAATTATTCCATATTTGAATCTATTGTCCCATCAAGAATAGAGTGTCTTCAAAAACTTCAATCAATTCATCTGACAAAGGAAACTATTCTGGTCATTCAATTTCGTTTCGCTTGCACCTGTTATATCACAGGCGTTGGTAGAGAAGGCACACTTCTCTTGTCTTCACCGAAGTAGTGATGTAAACACTAACATGATTAATTACCATAGCTAGCAATGGACATACACTATTTTTGTTCCACTTGAACCCATACTCATAGGCTATTCGCTGTCGATGTGACGTAATTAATCGGATTAACTACCATAGCAATTGATGAATACAATTTCGAATATATAGCCCTGCACTTCATCGTTCACGTGGCACCTATGCATTGAACCATAGTTGTCAAAGAAATGCTAATCACTCGCCATGTAAGATTAGTATTTATGAAAAGAGTGGTATTCAATCTATGTTTGGTGACATACGCGGGTGATTAGTGCAATCTGCTTGATGGTAGTTATTGCGATTATTACGTCACTTCGACAACGAATTGTAGTATAGACGAATCCAACAAGCCAAGTGATGGTCAGAATTTATTCGGCCATTAGACGCTGGTGAAGTTGCGTAAGTAATCGGATTAATTACCAGTAGCAATAGGTGAAAACCATTTTAAACATATCGCGCTGCGCTACAAGCAAGTTACACTCATCACCTGTACTGTGTATGTCTGCAATCATAGATTGAATACAATACTGGTCTTTTCAAAGATACTAATCTTACAGGTGCAGCATGATATGGTTCAATGAAGAGGTATCGCCTGAACGTATCAGTGTATAACCAGGGCAGTGACACTCGTATTCAATCCCTGTATAAAAATTGAAGTCACTTTTAGCAGTTTGAGTGACGGTTGCTAGGGAGTTTGGTACCATCGGAATGTTGATTGACAGTTTTGGGTAGTTTGGTACCCTAAATTTTTCCAAGATGGCGCCCATAGAATTAGAGAATAAACGATAGGAATTTTTATTTTGCCTATCCTCTACCGTGTGATAGACGACAGGCAGGTCCAATATTTTGAGTAGTGGATGCCGGCGCAGCCGGTATCCACTACGATAAAAATATTGGACCTGCCTGTCGTCTATCATAGGTAGAGGATAGGCAAAATAAAAATTCCTATCGTTTATTCTCATTCTTAGTCAGTTAAATATTATTTTAATAAAATAAACAAATTTTTAAGCAAAAACTAAGTTACCGTCATAAAAACTCCCCTCATTATAAAATGAACGAAACTTGTTTACAACTTCACGTATTCTGTTGTGCGTATTGCTAGCGCGTTCGCGTATTCCGCACTGGTCTACGCATCCAGCGCGATACATACTCGCACCTCTACACGCGTGTTACACATTATCAAGACGCATGATGACGTGGGGTCGTCTACGGCCTGATAGACGGCACCCGAAATCATGCGATTGTCCAATCAGAAATGTGTCTACGAACTAGACCACTCCCACTGACTAAGAATGCCAATTATTCGGACCCTTTCCAGCAAAAATGCAGCTTATTTAGCCAGTCTCGTCATGGGGTATTCGGTTATAATATTTTCCTAGCATATTGAGCTAACTCCTCAGCTATTTGGTTTTTCACGATATGATAGTAATGGAAAGATTCGACCAAATGTTCGCCGTTTTTCGCCATTTAATTTTTTTGGAAACGATGACGTAAACATTGCACCATCTCTTCCACAGGTGATACACTCCTACACGTACAGGGGTACTATGCCATCACATGCATTATCACGCATAGGCTGAATGACTGACTTCATTTGCGCAAACGAGTGGCTTATCCTATAGTATATTAGTACTCGAGAATCCTTGGTATAACGCGGTATATTCAAAAATTGTTTTCACCTATTGCTATGGTAGTTAATCCGATTATTACGTAACTTCGCCAGCGTATTGGAATAAAACAGGAGGATGTGAGTTCATAAGGGCAATGTCGGGGATTATAGGTCACAATCGATGTGGAGAGATGAGAGGTCCGACCAACAGCCATAGCGAATGGTTCATGTTCAACTAATTCCAGCGGACGGTCTGTGGCTAGTAAGGAATCGTCTTTGACCACACGCGCAGATCTGTCTCGTCAGGAAGATATTTAATATCCCGAATTTATAATAGGCCTATGCCTACCAGTTCCATCGTATAACCGATCTGCTAGAGAATATTTGTTACCATGTTTAATAAATTCGTATTTATCGTATAATAAAATGTAGCCAAATGTATATTATGTGTCACACGGTTTTCTGCTGAACCACTAGCAGGCTATGTTACCACATCTATGACAATGACAATGACAAAGGTGAATTTTGATGATTTTTACGATCGTCCGGATGAGCAAATCACTGAATGGGTCTTTAGTTCCTCCTCTCCTTATCCTGCCAATATTATATGAATCAAAGAAAAATAAAGAAAAAATAAAATTAAACAAGAAAAAAAAAGACAAAGAAAAGAAAAAATAAAAGAAAAACAATAGAATAAATTAAACTAAATATGAAAAAAAAAATGATCACGAAAGGAGTCTTTAGAAAATGCAAGAAAATATAAATGAAAAGTTTGAACACTATTTTGTTTATAAAAGTTTGTGTGACCGTGATGAGGCTCGAACTCACCACCTTCCGATCTAAAGAACCAAAGTCTTATGCCTTGCCAAGTGAGCTATGCTCGTGAGATGCGAAATAAAGATAAAATAATACATTGTATACCTGCTTGTGTCGGTAAATGATTTGCTCAAATTCCATAATGATATAATATTGTGGAGGGCGCTAGCGTGAAATATGCTATCATCACAGTCGCTACTATTCCTTGTAGACGGGTTTCTACGGTATTACTAATCAAAAGTTGCGTAAGATGGTATTTTGTTTATTTCAAACAAAATATTTCTGCTCATGAAACGTGTTTTAAAATGAGTTTTCCCCGTTATAATGAATTCATGCGCATTTGCTATCTACCGATGATAGCTTCAATTTAATGCATTTTGTTATTCTTATCTCTTGAACGAAATATAGGCCCTATTGTTGTTTTTAGAATTGTGATAGTGGCGCTATCTACTCAAGATCAAAGCAAAATTTCCAAGTGCTGCGATATTGTCTTTTTCTAGGCATAATAATTATGTTGAATCCACGTGTTTTTCCTATCTACTGAAGATAACTCAAATTAAATGCATGTTGTCATTTTGTCTCAAAGAGATAGCTTATTATTGTAAAACCCTGTTAGTGGTGCTATCTACTGAAGACAAAGAAATTTCCAGTATGGTGGTCAAAATTAATATTTTAAAAGCAAGCACTAAATAAACATGTTTAAAGCAAGTCTCCACTGCTTGTAATTTTATTTCGATCTTCAGTAGATATTTATAGCACCAGCAGACCTAATTCTAACATATCAATCCATCTCGTTCAGGAGACAAAAATGACAATGTAGGCCTGCATTTTATTTCAGCTATCTTCAGTAGATAAGACAGAAAACACATGAATGTATAATTAAACCAAAACAAAATGTCGCAACACTTGAAATTTTAATTTGATTCTCAGTAGATATAGCACCAGTAGGCCTAATTCGATTCGAAAATATCACTCTATCTCGCGCAGGGGGCAAAAATGGCAACATAGGCCTGCATTTTATTTCAGCTATATACCTATTCAGTAGATAGAACAAAAAACACATGAATTTAAAACTATAAACCAAAACAAAATGTCGCAACGTTTGAAATTTTAATTTGATCTTCAGGGGGCACACCACCATTACGCTTCCCATTGAAAAAAAAAAAAAAAAGCCTCTTGGAAATCTCTTCTAATTATTTCCGTGCAATAGATAGAGCAATGAAATTGGGCATGGTTATGGGATGATCCTTAAGCTGTAATATATTTTCTTTTGCACATAGATCGCCAATGTCGGTTTTTTGTTGTTGCAAATTTGACTCTTTTTTTCTTTATCCTATCCCGTGATTTCTAAGCGGTTGAAAACTCAATTCTTGCGATTTTACATCGATACATGATTTTCGCGATTAGTCCGCCAGGACAGGTTTGAAATCATTCTTTTCTGCTCATAATTTCATCAAAACCATCCCAGGTTTAATATTGCATCAAAGAAAGGTATCTCAGACTCATATTGGCCGAAAAATTAAATAAGCTTAATTCCTATATGTTTTACTGGGACTATTTAGGGGTTGCACCTTTTGACCGCGGAATTGTATGGTGGTGTGCCCCCTTCAGAAGATAGCACACCAGTAACATGATTCTATAAAATAACGCTTTATCTCGTTCAGCACACAAAAACGACAACCAACGGGCATTTAAATTTGAGCTATCTGTAGTTGATAGCAAAACCACACGAATGCAAGAAACACCAAATGACATAAAACAGATAGAGAAATGCAAAGGCTTTATTTCAAAGTTTGTTTCAGCGTCATACGGTATTCGGTTCTTGAGATATTTTAGTATTACCCATGTAAATCAATGCAGGAGTTTTATAGACACCGGCACCAGAATCGAGCAAATTACGGCATGTCTCGCCACATTTTCTTTTAGTTTAAAGTTATGGTAAATTCGTGTTTTACTATTACAACTGACGATAGCTTAAACTAAATTGATGGTGTAATTTGGGTCTCCAGAAGTGCTATCTGCTGAAGATCAAGTTAAAATATTCAAGCAGTTAGGTGGAGTGTTGTGGCATTATTTTTGAAACGGAGTACGAGAACGTCATAAGCGTAACGGATGCGCGCATAACGCGTGCAGCATCAAATTATCGCGTTGTTTTTACGCAATCCCGCGAGTCATTCGATCTGTCAATCATTTTCAGTAGAATAGCAAAACCATGGATGACTTTTTCCCAGTCATAGTATAACTAATCAAAAGTTGCGTAAGATGGTATTTTGTTTATTTCAAACAAAATATTTCTGCTCATGAAACGTGTTTTAAAATGAGTTTTCCTCGTTATAATGAATTCATGCGCATTTGCTATCTACCGATGATAGCTTAAATTTAATGCATTTTGTTATTCTTATCTCTTGAACGAAATATAGGCCCTATTGTTGTTTTTAGAATTGTGATAGTGGCGCTATCTACTCAAGATCAAAGCAAAATTTCCAAGTGCTGCGATATTGTCTTTTTCTAGGCATAATAATTATGTTGAATCCACGTGTTTTTCCTTTCTACTGAAGATAACTCAAATTAAATGCATGTTGTCATTTTGTCTCAAAGAGATAGCTTATTATTGTAGAACCCTGTTAGTGGTGCTATCTACTGAAGACAAAGAAACGTCCAGTATGGTGGTCAAAATAAATATTTTAAAAAGCAAGCACTAAATAAACATGCTTAAAGCAAGTCTCCACTGCTTGAATTTTTATTTCGATCTTCAGTAGATATTTATAGCACCAGCAGACCTAATTCTAACATATCAATCCATCTCGTTCAGGAGACAAAAATGACAATGTAGGCCTGCATTTTATTTCAGCTATCTTCAGTAGATAAGACAGAAAACACATGAATGTATAATTAAACCAAAACAAAATGTCGCAACACTTGAAATTTTAATTTGATTCTCAGTAGATATAGCACCAGTAGGCCTAATTCGATTCGAAAATATCACTCTATCTCGCGCAGGGGGCAAAAATGGCAACATAGGCCTGCATTTTATTTCAGCTATATACCTATTCAGTAGATAGAACAAAAAATACATGAATTTAAAGCTATAAACCAAAACAAAATGTCGCAACGTTTGAAATTTTAATTTGATCTTCAGGGGGCACACCACCATTACGCTTCCCATTGAAATAGGTGCAAAAAAGCCTCTTGGAAATCTCTTCTAATTATTTCCGTGCAATAGATAGAGCAATGAAATTGGGCATGGTTATGGGATGATCCTTAAGCTGTAATATATTTTCTTTTGCACATAGATCGCCAATGTCGGTTTTTGTTGTTGCAAATTTGACTCTTTTTTTCTTTATCCTATCCCGTGATTTCTAAGCGGTTGAAAACTCAATTCTTGCGATTTTACATCGATACATGATTTTCGCGATTAGTCCGCAAGGACAGATTTAAAATCATTTTTTCTGCTCATAATTTCATCAAAACCATCCCAGGTTTAATATTGCATCAAAGAAAGGTATCTCAGACTCATATTGGCCGAAAAATTAAATAAGTTCAATTCCTATATGTTTTACGGGGACTATTTAGGGGTTGCACTTTTTGACCGCGGAATTTTATGGTGGTGTGCCCCCTTCAGAAGATAGCACACCAGTAACATGATTCTATAAAATAACGTTTTATCTCGTTCAGCACACAAAACGACAACCAACGGGCATTTAAATTTGAGCTATCTGTAGTTGATAGCAAAACCACACGAATGCAAGAAACACCAAATGACATAAAACAGATAGAGAAATGCAAAGGCTTTATTTCAAAGTTTGTTTCAGCGTCATACGGTATTCGGTTCTTGAGATATTTTAGTATTACCCATGTAAATCAATGCAGGAGCTTTATAGACACCGGCACCAGAATCGAGCAAATTACGGCATGTCTCGCCACATTTTCTTTTAGTTTAAAGTTATGGTAAATTCGTGTTTTTACTATTACAACTGACGATAGCTTAAACTAAATTGATGGTGTAATTTGGGTCTCCAGAAGTGCTATCTGCTGAAGATCAAGTTAAAACATTCAAGCAGTTAGGTGGAGTGTTGTGGCATTATTTTTGAAACGGAGTACGAGAACGTCATAAGCGTAACGGATGCGCGCATAACGCGTGCAGCATCAAATTATCGCGTTGTTTTTACGCAATCCCGCGCGACATTCGATCTGTCAATCATTTTCAGTAGAATAGCAAAACCATGGATGACTTTTTCCCAGTCATAGTATTACTAATCAAAAGTTGCGTAAGATGGTATTTTGTTTATTTCAAACAAAATATTTCTGCTCATGAAACGTGTTTTAAAATGAGTTTTCCCCGTTATAATGAATTCATGCGCATTTGCTATCTACCGATGATAGCTTAAATTTAATGCATTTTGTTATTCTTATCTCTTGAACGAAATATAGGCCCTATTGTTGTTTTTAGAATTGTGATAGTGGCGCTATCTACTCAAGATCAAAGCAAAATTTCCAAGTGCTGCGATATTGTCTTTTTCTAGGCATAATAATTATGTTGAATCCACGTGTTTTTCCTATCTACTGAAGATAACTCAAATTAAATGCATGTTGTCATTTTGTCTCAAAGAGATAGCTTATTATTGTAGAACCCTGTTAGTGGTGCTATCTACTGAAGACAAAGAAACGTCCAGTATGGTGGTCAAAAATAAATATTTTAAAAGCAAGCACTAAATAAACATGCTTAAAGCAAGTCTCCACTGCTTGAATTTTTATTTCGATCTTCAGTAGATATTTATAGCACCAGCAGACCTAATTCTAACATATCAATCCATCTCGTTCAGGAGACAAAAATGACAATGTAGGCCTGCATTTTATTTCAGCTATCTTCAGTAGATAAGACAGAAAACACATGAATGTATAATTAAACCAAAACAAAATGTCGCAACACTTGAAATTTTAATTTGATTCTCAGTAGATATAGCACCAGTAGGCCTAATTCGATTCGAAAATATCACTCTATCTCGCGCAGGGGGCAAAAATGGCAACATAGGCCTGCATTTTATTTCAGCTATATACCTATTCAGTAGATAGAACATAAAACACATGAATTTAAAGCTATAAACCAAAACAAAATGTCGCAACGTTTGACATTTTAATTTGATCTTCAGGGGCACACCACCATTACGCTTCCCATTGAAATAGGTGCAAAAAAGCCTCTTGGAAATCTCTTTTAATTATTTCCGTGCAATAGATAGAGCAATGAAATTGGGCATGGTTATGGGATGATCCTTAAGCTGTAATATATTTTCTTTTGCACATAGATCGCCAATGTCGGTTTTTGTTGTTGCAAATTTGACTCTTTTTTTTTTTATCCTATCCCGTGATTTCTAAGCGGTTGAAAACTCAATTCTTGCGATTTTACATCGATACATGATTTTCGCGATTAGTCCGCAAGGACAGATTTAAAATCATTTTTTCTGCTCATAATTTCATCAAAACCATCCCAGGTTTAATATTGCATCAAAGAAAGGTATCTCAGACTCATATTGGCCGAAAAATTAAATAAGTTCAATTCCTATATGTTTTACGGGGACTATTTAGGGGTTGCACTTTTTGACCGCGGAATTTTATGGTGGTGTGCCCCCTTCAGAAGATAGCACACCAGTAACATGATTCTATAAAATAACGTTTTATCTCGTTCAGCACACAAAAACGACAACCAACGGGCATTTAAATTTGAGCTATCTGTAGTTGATAGCAAAACCACACGAATGCAAGAAACACCAAATGACATAAAACAGATAGAGAAATGCAAAGGCTTTATTTCAAAGTTTGTTTCAGCGTCATACGGTATTCGGTTCTTGAGATATTTTAGTATTACCCATGTAAATCAATGCAGGAGCTTTATAGACACCGGCACCAGAATCGAGCAAATTACGGCATGTCTCGCCACATTTTCTTTTAGTTTAAAGTTATGGTAAATTCGTGTTTTTACTATTACAACTGACGATAGCTTAAACTAAATTGATGGTGTAATTTGGGTCTCCAGAAGTGCTATCTGCTGAAGATCAAGTTAAAACATTCAAGCAGTTAGGTGGAGTGTTGTGGCATTATTTTTGAAACGGAGTACGAGAACGTCATAAGCGTAACGGATGCGCGCATAACGCGTGCAGCATCAAATTATCGCGTTGTTTTTACGCAATCCCGCGCGACATTCGATCTGTCAATCATTTTCAGTAGAATAGCAAAACCATGGATGACTTTTTCCCAGTCATAGTATTACTAATCAAAAGTTGCGTAAGATGGTATTTTGTTTATTTCAAACAAAATATTTCTGCTCATGAAACGTGTTTTAAAATGAGTTTTCCCCGTTATAATGAATTCATGCGCATTTGCTATCTACCGATGATAGCTTAAATTTAATGCATTTTGTTATTCTTATCTCTTGAACGAAATATAGGCCCTATTGTTGTTTTTAGAATTGTGATAGTGGCGCTATCTACTCAAGATCAAAGCAAAATTTCCAAGTGCTGCGATATTGTCTTTTTCTAGGCATAATAATTATGTTGAATCCACGTGTTTTTCCTATCTACTGAAGATAACTCAAATTAAATGCATGTTGTCATTTTGTCTCAAAGAGATAGCTTATTATTGTAGAACCCTGTTAGTGGTGCTATCTACTGAAGACAAAGAAACGTCCAGTATGGTGGTCAAAAATAAATATTTTAAAAGCAAGCACTAAATAAACATGCTTAAAGCAAGTCTCCACTGCTTGAATTTTTATTTCGATCTTCAGTAGATATTTATAGCACCAGCAGACCTAATTCTAACATATCAATCCATCTCGTTCAGGAGACAAAAATGACAATGTAGGCCTGCATTTTATTTCAGCTATCTTCAGTAGATAAGACAGAAAACACATGAATGTATAATTAAACCAAAACAAAATGTCGCAACACTTGAAATTTTAATTTGATTCTCAGTAGATATAGCACCAGTAGGCCTAATTCGATTCGAAAATATCACTCTATCTCGCGCAGGGGGCAAAAATGGCAACATAGGCCTGCATTTTATTTCAGCTATATACCTATTCAGTAGATAGAACAAAAAACACATGAATTTAAAGCTATAAACCAAAACAAAATGTCGCAACGTTTGACATTTTAATTTGATCTTCAGGGGGCACACCACCATTACGCTTCCCATTGAAATAGGTGCAAAAAAGCCTCTTGGAAATCTCTTTTAATTATTTCCGTGCAATAGATAGAGCAATGAAATTGGGCATGGTTATGGGATGATCCTTAAGCTGTAATATATTTTCTTTTGCACATAGATCGCCAATGTCGGTTTTTGTTGTTGCAAATTTGACTCTTTTTTTCTTTTATCCTATCCCGTGATTTCTAAGCGGTTGAAAACTCAATTCTTGCGATTTTACATCGATACATGATTTTCGCGATTAGTCCGCCAGGACAGATTTAAAATCATTTTTTCTGCTCATAATTTCATCAAAACCATCCCAGGTTTAATATTGCATCAAAGAAAGGTATCTCAGACTCATATTGGCCGAACAATTAAATAAGCTCAATTCCTATATGTTTTACGGGGACTATTTAGGGGTTGCACTTTTTGACCGCGGAATTTTATGGTGGTGTGCCCCCTTCAGAAGATAGCACACCAGTAACATGATTCTATAAAATAACGCTTTATCTCGTTCAGCACACAAAAACGACAACCAACGGGCATTTAAATTTGAGCTATCTGTAGTTGATAGCAAAACCACACGAATGCAAGAAACACCAAATGACATAAAACAGATAGAGAAATGCAAAGGCTTTATTTCAAAGTTTGTTTCAGCGTCATACGGTATTCGGTTCTTGAGATATTTTAGTATTACCCATGTAAATCAATGCAGGAGCTTTATAGACACCGGCACCAGAATCGAGCAAATTACGGCATGTCTCGCCACATTTTCTTTTAGTTTAAAGTTATGGTAAATTCGTGTTTTTACTATTACAACTGACGATAGCTTAAACTAAATTGATGGTGTAATTTGGGTCTCCAGAAGTGCTATCTGCTGAAGATCAAGTTAAAATATTCAAGCAGTTATAATTGAAGACCGAATTAAAAAGACTAGTTTGCGTCTGACGTCAGGGCAAAGGCGCGACGTGATTGGTTACTGACCTGCGCAGTACGGCATTTTTGGTCTGGTTGACAGGACGTCATACGCAAACTAGTCTTTTCAATTCGGTCTTCAATTATAGGTGGAGTGTTGTGGCATTATTTTTGAAACGGAGTACGAGAACGTCATAAGCGTAACGGATGCGCGCATAACGCGTGCAGCATCAAATTATCGCGTTGTTTTTACGCAATCCCGCGCGTCATTCGATCTGTCAATCATTTTCAGTAGAATAGCAAAACCATGGATGACTTTTTCCCAGTCATAGTATTACTAATCAAAAGTTGCGTAAGATGGTATTTTGTTTATTTCAAACAAAATATTTCTGCTCATGAAACGTGTTTTAAAATGAGTTTTCCCCGTTATAATGAATTCATGCGCATTTGCTATCTACCGATGATAGCTTAAATTTAATGCATTTTGTTATTCTTATCTCTTGAACGAAATATAGGCCCTATTGTTGTTTTTAGAATTGTGATAGTGGCGCTATCTACTCAAGATCAAAGCAAAATTTCCAAGTGCTGCGATATTGTCTTTTTCTAGGCATAATAATTATGTTGAATCCACGTGTTTTTCCTATCTACTGAAGATAACTCAAATTAAATGCATGTTGTCATTTTGTCTCAAAGAGATAGCTTATTATTGTAGAACCCTGTTAGTGGTGCTATCTACTGAAGACAAAGAAACGTCCAGTATGGTGGTCAAAAATAAATATTTTAAAAGCAAGCACTAAATAAACATGCTTCTGCTTGAATTTTTATTTCGATCTTCAGTAGATATTTATAGCACCAGCAGACCTAATTCTAACATATCAATCCATCTCGTTCAGGAGACAAAAATGACAATGTAGGCCTGCATTTTATTTCAGCTATCTTCAGTAGATAAGACAGAAAACACATGAATGTATAATTAAACCAAAACAAAATGTCGCAACACTTGAAATTTTAATTTGATTCTCAGTAGATATAGCACCAGTAGGCCTAATTCGATTCGAAAATATCACTCTATCTCGCGCAGGGGGCAAAAATGGCAACATAGGCCTGCATTTTATTTCAGCTATATACCTATTCAGTAGATAGAACAAAAAACACATGAATTTAAAACTATAAACCAAAACAAAATGTCGCAACGTTTGAAATTTTAATTTGATCTTCAGGGGGCACACCACCATTACGCTTCCCATTGAAATAGGTGCAAAAAAGCCTCTTGGAAATCTCTTCTAATTATTTCCGTGCAATAGATAGAGCAATGAAATTGGGCATGGTTATGGGATGATCCTTAAGCTGTAATATATTTTCTTTTGCACATAGATCGCCAATGTCGGTTTTGTTGTTGCAAATTTGACTCTTTTTTCTTTATCCTATCCCGTGATTTCTAAGCGGTTGAAAACTCAATTCTTGCGATTTTACATCGATACATGATTTTCGCGATTAGTCCGCCAGGACAGATTTGAAATCATTTTTTCTGCTCATAATTTCATCAAAACCATCCCAGGTTTAATATTGCATCAAAGAAAGGTATCTCAGACTCATATTGGCCGAAAAATTAAACAAATAAGCTCAATTTCTACGTTTTACGGAGACTATTTACGGGTTGCCCTTTTTGACCGCGGAATCTTATGGTGGTGTGCCCCCTTCAGAAGATAGCACACCAGTAACATGATTCTATAAAATATCGCTTTATCTCGTTCAGCAGACAAAAACGACAACCAACGGGCATTTAAATTTGAGTTATCTGTAGTTGATAGCAAAACCACACGAATGCAAGAAACACCAAATGACATAAACCAGATAGAGAAATGCAAAGGCTTTATTTCAAAGTTTGTTTCAGCGTCATACGGTATTCGGTTCTTGAGATATTTCAATTTTAATATTACCCATGTAAATCAATGCATGAGCTTTATAGACACCGGCACCAGAATCGAGCAAATTACGGCATGTCTCGCCACATTTTCTTTTAGTTTAAAGTTATGGCAAATGCGTGTTTTTACTATTACAACTGACGATAGCTTAAATTAAATTGATGGTGTAATTTGGGTCTCCAGTAGTGCTATCTGCTGAAGATCAAGTTAAAATATTCAAACAGTTAGGTGGAGTGTTGTGGCATTATTTTTGAAACGGAGTACGAGAACGTCATGAGTGTAACGGATGCGCGAATAACGCGCGCAGTATCAAATTATCGCGTTGTTTTTACGCAATCCCGCGCGACATTCGATCTGTCAATCATTTTCAGTAGAATAGTAAAACAATGGATGAATAATACGTGCGTTGACGAAGAGCGTGAGAAACAAGTTAATACTGAAAAACTTTTATTCACAAACTGACTTTTTCCCAGTCATGTATTACTAATCAAAAGTTGCGTAAGACGGTATTTTGTTTATTTCAATCAAAATATTTCTGCTCATGAAACGTGTTTTAAAATGAGTTTTCCCCGTTATAATGAATTCATGCGCATTTGCTATCTACCGAAGATAGCTTAAATTTAATGCATTTTGTTATTCTTATCTCTTGAACGAAATAGATTGATGTTTTTAGAATTGTGATAGTGGCGCTATCTATTGGAGATCAAAGCAAAATTTCCAAGTGTTGCGATATTTTCTTTTTCTAAGCATAATAATTATGTTGAATCCACGTGTTTTTTTCTATCTACTGAAGATAACTCAAATTAAATGCATGTTGTCATTTTGTCTCAAAGAGATAGCTTATTATTGTAGAACCCTGTTAGTGGTGCTATCTACTGAAGACAAAGAAATTTCCAGTATGGTGGTCAAAAATTAATATTTTAAAAGCAAGCACTAAATAAACATGTTTAAAGCAAGTCTCCACTGCTTGTAATTTTATTTCGATCTTCAGTAGATATTTATAGCACCAGCAGACCTAATTCTAACATATCAATCCATCTCGTTCAGGAGAAAAAAATGACAATGTAGGCCTGCATTTTATTTCAGCTATCTTCAGTAGATAAGATAGAAAACACATGAATGTATAATTAAACCAAAACAAAATGTCGCAACACTTGAAATTTGATTCTCAGTAGATATAGCACCAGTAGGCCTAATTCGATTCGAAAATATCACTCTATCTCGCGCAGGGGGTAAAAATGACAACATAGGCCTGCATTTTATTTCAGGTATATACCTATTCAGTAGATAGAACAAAAAATAACCATGAATTTAAAACTACAAACCAAAACAAAATGTCGCAACGTTTGAAATTTGAATTTGATCTTCAGGGGGCACACCAGTAGTACGCTTCCCATTGAAATAGGTGCAAAACAGCCTCTTGGAAATCTCTTCTAATTATTTCCCTGCAATAGATAGAGCAATGAAATTGGGCATGGTTATGGGATGATCCTTAAGCTGTAAAATATTTTCTTTTGCACATAGATCGCCAATGTCGGTTTTTATGTTGTTGCAAATTTGACGTTTTTATCCATCCCGTGATTTCTAAGCGGTCGAAAACTCAATTCTTGCGATTTTACATCGATACATGATTTTCGCGATTAGTCCGCTAGGACAGATTTAAAATCATTTTTTCTGCTCATAATTTCATCAAAATCATCCCAGGTTTAATATTGCATCAAAGAAAGGTATCTCAGACTCATATTGGCCGAAAAATTAAACAAATAAGCTCAATTTCTACGTTTTACGGGGCCTATTTACGGGTTGCCCTTTTTGACCGCGGAATCTTATGGTGGTGTGCCCCCTTCAGAAGATAGCACACCAGTAACATGATTCTATAAAATATCGCTTTATCTCGTTCAGCAGACAAAAACGACAACCAACGGGCATTTAAATTTGAGTTATCTGTAGTTGATAGCAAAACCACACGAATGCAAGAAACACCAAATGACCTAAAACAGATAGAGAAATGCAAAGGCTTTATTTCAAAGTTTGTTTCAGCGTCATACGGTATTCGGTTCTTGAGATATTTCAATTTTAATATGACCCATGTAAATGTAGACACCGGCACCAGAATCGAGCAAATTACGGCATGTCTCGCCACATTTTCTTTTAGTTTAAAGTTATGGCAAATGCGTGTTTTTACTATTACAACTGACGATAGCTTAAATTAAATTGATGGTGTAATTTGGGTCTCCAGTAGTGCTATCTGCTGAAGATCAAGTTAAAATATTCAAACAGTTAGGTGGAGTGTTGTGGCATTATTTTTGAAACGGAGTACGAGAACGTCATGACAGAGAAAATAAAGGTAGAGAAGCGACACTCTCTGCAAACTGCCTATACCGTGCTATACAGCGGTTGAAGACAGGCGTCATCGCCGGCCAAGTCTTACTACGAACGTGTAATGAGAAGATACCATAGAGTCCTACATAGAGATCTGAGGAAGAGACGGTCCGAATTGACCTAGTGACCTATAATTTATTAGAGAATCACATTTTTAGAGTATTTGCTCCGCCCACCGCTGTCAATCATTCTAATGAACAAATGAAACAAGCTCTGGCATTCTGGCAATGACGTAATCCTAATTATAAATGAGAAAATCACATTGTACATGTAACTGTCTGCTGTACTTCATGTCTTCCAACAAGTGCCGGAGTGTCGCTAGCCTGGTCATGAGTGTAACGGATGCGCGAATAACGCGCGCAGTATCAAATTATCGCGTTGTTTTTACGCAATCCCGCGCGACATTCGATCTGTCAATCATTTTCAGTAGAATAGTAAAACAATGGATGAATAATACGTGCGTTGACGAAGAGCGTGAGAAACAAGTTAATACTGAAAAACTTTTATTCACAAACTGACTTTTTCCCAGTCATGTATTACTAATCAAAAGTTGCGTAAGACGGTATTTTGTTTATTTCAATGAAAATATTTCTGCTCATGAAACGTGTTTTAAAATGAGTTTTCCCCGTTATAATGAATTCATGCGCATTTGCTATCTACCGAAGATAGCTTAAATTTAATGCAATTTGTTATTCTTATCTCTTGAACGAAATAGATTGATGTTTTTAGAATTGTGATAGTGGCGCTATCTATTGGAGATCAAAGCAAAATTTCCAAGTGTTGCGATATTTTCTTTTTCTAAGCATAATAATTATGTTGAATACACGTGTTTTTTTTCTATCTACTGAAGATAACTCAAATTAAATGCATGTTGTCATTTTGTCTCAAAGAGATAGCTTATTATTGTAGAACCCTGTTAGTGGTGCTATCTACTGAAGACAAAGAAATTTCCAGTATGGTGGTCAAAATTAATATTTTAAAAGCAAGCACTAAATAAACATGTTTAAAGCAAGTCTCCACTGCTTGTAATTTTATTTCGATCTTCAGTAGATATTTATAGCACCAGCAGACCTAATTCTAACATATCAATCCATCTCGTTCAGGAGACAAAAATGACAATGTAGGCCTGCATTTTATTTCAGCTATCTTCAGTAGATAAGATAGAAAACACATGAATGTATAATTAAACCAAAACAAAATGTCGCAACACTTGAAATTTGATTCTCAGTAGATATAGCACCAGTAGGCCTAATTCGATTCGAAAATATCACTCTATCTCGCGCAGGGGGTAAAAATGACAACATAGGCCTGCATTTTATTTCAGGTATATACCTATTCAGTAGATAGAACAAAAAATAACCATGAATTTAAAACTACAAACCAAAACAAAATGTCGCAACGTTTGAAATTTGAATTTGATCTTCAGGGGGCACACCACTAGTACGCTTCCCATTGAAATAGGTGCAAAACAGCCTCTTGGAAATCTCTTCTAATTATTTCCCTGCAATAGATAGAGCAATGAAATTGGGCATGGTTATGGGATGATCCTTAAGCTGTAAAATATTTTCTTTTGCACATAGATCGCCAATGTCGGTTTTTATGTTGTTGCAAATTTGACGTTTTTACCCCATCCCGTGATTTCTAAGCGGTCGAAAACTCAATTCTTGCGATTTTACATCGATACATGATTTTCGCGATTAGTCCGCTAGGACAGATTTAAAATCATTTTTTCTGCTCATTATTTCATCAAAATCATCCCAGGTTTAATATTGCATCAAAGAAAGGTATCTCAGACTCATATTGGCCGAAAAATTAAACAAATAAGCTCAATTTCTACGTTTTACGGGGACTATTAACGGGTTGCACTTTTTGACCGCGGCATCTTATGGTGGTGTGCCCCATAGCACACCAGTAACATGATTCTATAAAAAAAAACCGCTTTATCTCGTTCAGCAGACAAAAACGACAACCAACGGGCATTTAAATTTAAGCTATCTGTAGTTGATAGCAAAACCACACGAATGCAAGAAACGTAAAATGACATAAAACAGAGAAATGTAAAGGCTTTATTTCAAAGTTTGTTTCAGCGTCATACGGTATTCGGTTCTTGAGATATTTTAATTTTAATATTACCCATGTAAATCAATGCAGGAGCTTTATAGACACCGGCACCAGAATCGAGCAAATTACGGCATGTCTTGCCACATTTTCGTTTAGTTTAAAGTTTTGGTAAATTTGTGTTTTTACTATTACAACTGACGATAGCTTAAATTAAATTGATGGTGTAATTTGGGTCTCCAGTAGTGCTATCTGCTGAAGATCAAGTTAAAATATTCAAGCAGTCAGGTCTGCAGAGTGTTGTGGCATTATTTTTGAAACGGAGTACGAGAAAGTCATAAGCGTAACGGATGCGCGCATAACGCGTGTAGTATCAAATTATCGCGTTGTTTTTACGCAATCCCGCGCGACATTCGATCTGTCAATCATTTTCAGTAGAATAGTAAAACAATGGATGAATAATACGTGCGTTGACGAAGAGCGTGAGAAACAAGTTAATACTGAAAAACTTTTATTCACAAACTGACTTTTCCCCAGTCATAGTATTACTAATCAAAAGTTGCGTAAGACGGTATTTTGTTTATTTCAATCAAAATATTTCTGCTCATGAAACGTGTTTTAAAATGAGTTTTCCCCGTTATAATGAATTCATGCGCATTTGCTATCTACCGAAGATAAATTTAATGCATTTTGTTATTCTTATCTCTTGAACGAAATAGATTGATGTTTTAGAATTGTGATAGTGGCGCTATCTATTCAAGATCAAAGCAAAATTTACAAGAGATAGCTTATTATTGTAGAACCCTGTTAGTTGTGCTATCTACTGAAGACAAAGAAATTTCCAGTATGGTGGTCAAAAATAAATATTTTAAAAGCAAGCACTAAATAAACACGTTTAAAGCAAGTCTTCACTGCTTGAATGTTTATTTCGATCTTCAGTAGCTATTTATAGCACCAGCAGACCTAATTCTAACATATCAATCCATCTCGTTCAGGAGACCAAAATGACAATGTAGGTAGACTTAACCCGACTGTGGATACCCTTACAAAACTATATCAAGAAGACATTCCCGACTCTGGATGCCTCAAAAAACTAAATCAAGGTAGTATTTCCCGGCTCTGGATGCCCCCACAAAATTAAATCAAGAAGATCAAGGCAGACTTAAGCCGACTGCGGATACCCTTACAAAACTATATCAAGAAGACATCTACGTAGACATCCCCGACTCTGGATGCCTCACAAAACTAAATCAAGGTAATATTTCCCGGCTCAGGATGCCCTCACAAAATTAAATCAAGAAGATCAAGGTAGACTTAACCCGACTGTGGATACCCTTACAAAACTATATCAAGAAGACATCTACGTAGACATTCCCGACTCTGGATGCCTCACAAAACTAAATCAAGGTAGTATTTCCCGGCTTAGGATGCCCTCAAAAATTAAATCAAGAAGATCAAGGTAGACTTAAGCCGACTGTGGATACCCTTACAAAACTATATCAAAAAGACATCTACGTAGACATTCCCGACTCTGGATGCCTCACAAAACTAAATCAAGGTAATATTTCCCGGCTCAGGATGCCCTCACAAAGTTAAATGAAGAAGATCAAGGTAGACTTGAGCCGACTGTGGATACCCTTACAAAACTATATCAAGAAGACATCTACGTAGACATTCCCGACTCTAGATGCCTCACAAAACTAAATCAAGGTAGTATTTCCCGGCTTTGGATGCCCTCACAAAATTAAATCAAGAAGATCAAGGTTGACTTAAGCCGACTGTGGATACCCTTACAAAACTAAACCAAGAAGACATCAACGTAGACATTCCCGACTCTGGATGCCTAACAAAGCTAAATCAAGGTAATATTTCCCGCCTTAGGGTGCCCTCACAAAATTAAATCAAGAAGATCAAGGTAGACTTAAGCCGACTGTGGATACCCTTATAAAACTATATCAAGAAGACATCTACGTAGACATTCCCGACTCTGGATGCCTCACAAAACTAAATCAATGTAGTATTTCCTGCCTTAGGATTCCCTCACAAAATTAAATCAAGAAGATCAAGGTAGAGATGCAGGTACCTGCTTATACGGAGTAACCAATCCAGATCCAGATCCAGATCCAGTAGACTGTGGATACCCTCTGGATGCCTCACAAAACTAAATCAAGGTAATATTTCCCGGCTCAGGATGCCCTCACAAAATTAAATCAAGAAGATCAAGGTAGACTTAAGCCGACTGTGGATACCCTTACAAATTTAAATCAAGAAGATACAGACTTGACATTAAGTTTGGAATATGTTTTCACGAAGTGCCAAGACTAATCAGAAAGGGATCTGCATAAACCGCACGGGTTAGAATATTTGTTGAGGTGTGTCGGGTGATGTGTCAAATAATGTTTGATAGAAAATGTGCTTTCCATGACTTTATATTATAGTGCTCATAATGTAATGAATTAGTCTAAAATGGCAGATTTAAGTAGACTGAGAATTTCAGTTTTATCGGGGAACTTCTGAATTTCTGAACATTGTTCTGAAATTATCAAATTTATTGAAGTTTGAGGTGATATGTACTGAACCTAAATACCAATCCCAGTGGGCACACAGGTCAGTTTCTGACGTTGTATCGACGTTGTATCAACGTCCGATTTCAACGTTGAAATAAGGTTGAAATCACGTTGTATTTGCAAATGGGCATCAACCTTGATACAACGTTGTATCGACGTTGTATCAACGTCGAAATTCAACCTGATTTCAACCAATCTCTATAGGTTGAAATCAGGTTGAAATCTGGTTAGGTTAGATTTCGACGTTGTATCAACGTTGATACAACGTCGAAATCCTAACCTGTGCCCACTGGGAATAAGTGTTAATCAGAACTGAAATGCACTTGTAATGTATACCAGTTTTGAATGTGGGAGGAGCCTTTAAAACTCTTTCAAGTGGTACGTAAATAGCGTGAATTCATTGGACAAGGAAACCGCGCAGTTGTTTTTGTACCGAAAGTTTATAACATTTGACCCCAGTGGGGGACATTCAAACTTTCTGAGTACGTACGACTTTTAACAGCCATATATTTAGCTCCTCTCATGTTTAAAAAAATTGTTCATTGCAAGTAAATTTCTGTTCTGACGAATGTTTAGGAAATATCACATAAAAACCCAATACATTTGATAATAACAGAACAATATTGTGTCCCTCATATAGCTCAAATTCATCATCCTTATATCCATGCCATTTTAGGCACTTCATTATGAGCACCATAATGTAAACTCACGGAAACCACATTTTCTATATCAAACAATTATTTTACACCATTTCCCGACACACTCCAATTAATATTTAGCCCGTGCGGTTTATGCAGATCCCTTTCAGACTAGTCTTGGCACTTCGTGAAGAAATACCGGTATTCCATACAACATTGTACGTAGACATTCCCGACTCCGGCTGCCTAACAAAACTAAATCAAGAGGATCAAGGTAGACTTTCCCGACTCTTCATGCCCTCACAGAACTAAATCAAGAGGATAAAGGCAAAATGTCCTGACTCCGGATCCCCTCCCAACACTAAATCAAGAGGATCGAAGTATAGACTTTCCCGACTCTGGATGCCCTCATAGAACTAAATTAAGAGGATCAATGTAGACTTTCCCTACTCTTCATGCCCTCACAACACTAAATCAAGAGGATAAAGACAGAATTTCCTGACTCCGGATCCCCTCCAATATCTGTGACTAAATCAAGAGGATCGATTCTGGATGCCCTCACATAACTAAATTAAGAGGCAGTAACACAAAACATATAAACAAAGTTAAAAAACCCGACGTTTCGAAAAGACAAAACTTTTCTTTTTTGTCTTTTCGAAACTTTTAACTTTGTTTATGTTTTGTGTTACTCCCCCATTGGATGTTGTGTCATATTTCCCTGGTTTTAATTTTATCCATTGCTAGTGTGACACTGTTGTATCCTTTTGGATCCATCCTTTGGTTTCCCGCTGGTCAGTTGGAACAGATTTTCCCTGTTTTTATAAATTAAGAGGATCAATGTAGACTTTCCAGATTCTGGATGCCCTCACAAAACTAAATCAAGAGGATAAAGGCAAAATGTCCTGACTCCGGATCCCTCCCAACACTAAATCAAGAGGATAAAGGCAGAATTTCCTGACTCCGGACCCCCTCCCAACACTAAATCAAGAGGATAAAGGCAAAATTTCCTGACTCCGGACCCCCTCCCAACACTAAATCAAGAGGATAAAGACAGAATTTCCTGACTCCGGACCCCCTCCCAACACTAAATCAAGAGGATAAAGGCAAAATTTCCTGACTCCGGACCCCCTCCCAACACTAAATCAAGAGGATAAAGGCAAAATTTCCTGACCCCGGATCCCTCCCAACACTAAATCAAGAGGATAAAGGCAGAATTTCCTGACTCCGGACCCCCTCCCAACACTAAATCAAGAGGATAAAGACAGAATGTCCTGACTCCGACCCCCTCCCAACACTAAATCAAGAGGATCGAAGTATAGACTTTCCCGACTCTGGATGCCCGCACAGAACTAAATTAAGAGGATCAATGTAGACTTTCCAGATTCTGGATGCCCTCAAAATTTCCTGACTCCGGACCCCCTCACAACACTAAATCAAGAGGATAAAGACAGAATTTCCTGACTCCGGATCCCCTCACAACACAAATCAAAAGGATCGAAGTAGACTTTCCTGATTTTGGATTCCCTCACATAACTTAATTAAGGGGGAATAATACCCTGATTTTCATCAGTACCCCTCTTCTTTTTTTTTTTTCTTGCAAATTTATGAACTACATAAATATGTTCATCATCTCATGTCCTAAACTTATAAAATATCTCTACCTACAAAGTGATTTTAAACCATTTTAGAAAATCATTTTAGCCCTATATATTTTTTGTTTACTGTAACCTAGTAACTGAGATGTGTGTTTCATAACAAACCATAATTTATTCTATTGAACATGTCCAAGTAGAATACATGAATAGAATACACTAAATCCTTTGTTATACTATCTATAGAAATGTACTCACTGATTATAACACTGAATAAATTAAATAGGCCTAATCTCTTCCACATAGACAATTTAATACTACACCATGTATGTATCTTCCATAATGTGTTGTTAGGAAAAGAGATTAAAAAATTCTATAAGGTCATCAAAGGTCAGGTTATAGGTCAATTGGTTCAGGTCAAATTCAGGCATCAATTCTGAATACATGTGATAGTCTGTGATATCATACATGTCATAATGAGGCATCAATTTTGATATTTTGTCTGTTACTGGATATATAATGGAAATGTGTGAGGTGGATATACTAAAATACCTTGGGATGTAAATGGTGAGTACAATTTAGATTGCCTAGTCGAGATGGATTGGGCAAATAAATGTAAAATAGTTACCAAAATCACAAAAATGAAGCTTACGGAAAACTACCTAATATGGTGGTATAGGTGACAAAAAATACAATCTTTTTCAACATTGCTGTAGTGTGGTTGTGATAACCTGTTACCTATGGCTTAATTAAGTTTCAGTGAAATAGTGGCGCAAGTTCAAAATACAAAATATAGCTCAACATTGAAAATAGAAGCATTTTAACCGGTTCGTTTTTTGATAGTTGTGGAGCACTAAGTTCATGAAGTCAAAAAGAAATCAGGGACCACTTATTCCCATTTTACATATCAACATTATTTCCCTAAAGTGTTAGCAACACATATCCAAAATTTTAACAAAATCCGTTGATAGTAAGCTTTCCAAAATGAAGTGAATTTAAAACATCAGTGATGTACCACTTTTTGGCTTATACCATTAGAAGCATGTACCCGTCATTGATACTGATGCCACCAATTGAACGAGAAGATTTGCCCCTTCATTTTGCATACCACTTTGTCCAATTTCTTTTTCTCATTTCTTCACAAAATGCAAAAAAATGCAAAAAAAATGCAATGGGTGTAGTACCCCTTAAGTGGATCAATGTAGACTTTGCCAATTATGGATGCCTTCGCGCGTAATAAACTCAATGTGTATAAACTTTCTCGGGCAACTTTCACTTCAAATAATGAAACTGAAATTTTCGCGCACGCACAGGGGGCCTACATCCCAGCAAAATCGGGCCGGAATAATGCTCACTGGGTAATTTTGTTTTCTTTGTCCCTCACTCGACAAAAAGTCCGGGAACGCCCCTATAAATGAACTGCAAACTGCTCCTGCCATAGTCTCCTCCGCAGCCAGTTTGGTTACGCTCCCTCCACACAAACAGTCTGCCAATTGCCACTTATAACGCCGTTTCTGATTGGCTACACGAAAGTAGCCGTAGAGCTGTACATACGGGAACTTGATTGACCTCACTCAGCTGGCGAGATGGCAGGTCAAAATTGCTCATGAATAATAAAGTAGCCGTCTAGCCGATCGACCAATTGAAAGCTTTGTTTGACGTCAAGCTGGATGACGTCGGCAGAAAACCGTTAGCGAATCAAAAAGGACCAGTTCGTGATCATTGGCAGACTGTTTGTGTGGAGGGAGCGGAACCAAACTGGCTGCTGTGGAGACTACTCCTGCCACTGCTTCGCGGTCATATTTAATTAAATAAACTTCGATCAAGTTGGGATTGACGTCATTGCCCTCTCCGTCGTTTATTTTTAAACTTGTTTATCACAGCTATACCGCGTGACTCTAATGATTGAATTGTATCGTGCTCTTAAAATAGAAAGTGCACTTTGTACACCTCTACTTGCGTCAACATTATATAAGACAGATTATTGAGAAATATTTGAGAAATTTCCAGGGATATTTCAAGAGCCACTGAACTCAACATTATACTTATTGGAATGATTTTAATGCATTTTTCATGCTGATTCTAAATAATATGGTTTTACTTTTGAATAATTTTAGAAAATGGTGAAAATTGCCGACTCCAATCGACAAAAGGTTAAGATCTGGAGTCACTTTAGATACTGGACATGTCAAGTTTTAATGGGTGTTAGCTTTCTCTAAATCAATACTATTGGCATTATTTTTCTGCCTTTACAAAATGCACTTAAGTTAAATAAAAAACTTTGGTAACAAGAGATATAATCTGCTCATCGGAAAATGGAACTGTTAATGGAAGTTTTACTGCCAGTTTACAATTAACTCTGCTAAAAGTGTCTATTTTGTTGACGTGCGTGGTGAGTAGTTGCACTTTTAGCTACTTTTCTAGGAGATTTACAACTTAAGTTAAATAAAAAACTTTTGTAACAAGAGATATAATTAGCTCATCGGAAAAAGGAACTGTTACTGGAAGTTTTACTGTCATTAACAGTTAATGGAAGCTTTACTGTCAGTTATCAATTAACGCTGCAAAAAGTGTCTATTTGTATTGATATATTTGACGTGCGTGGTGAGTAGTTGCACTTTTCTAGAAAATTTAAAACCGAAAATCAATTCCGTTTATACCCTCAACAAACAGGCTGAATAATTCAAAGTGGCAAACCATCATTGAGAATCACACCATTGTTGGAGGTATACACCGACATTGAGAATCACACCATTGGTGGAGGTATACACCGATATTGAGAATCACACCATTGGTGGAGGTATACACCGACATTGAGAATCACACCATTGTTGGAGGTATACACCGACATTGAGAATCACACCATTGGTGGAGGTATACACCGACATTGAGAATCACACCATTGGTGGAGGTATACACCGACATTGAGAATCACACCATTGTTGGAGGTATACACCGACATTGAGAATCACACCATTGGTGGAGGTATACACCGACATTGAGAATCACACCATTGGTGGAGGTATACACCGACATTGAGAATCACACCATTGGTGGAGGTATACACCGACATTGAGAATCACACCATTGGTGGAGGTATTAAGCAACCAATAATTGCCACGTCCTCAAAACCAGACCTTGTTTATAGTTTTGGACTTCAGACTAGTGAGTCATTTTCTTTGAATTGCTGATGCCAAGTGAGCCGAACATTGTAGGCCCCCATTGTCTTTGAACCACCACCAACATGTCTAACCCACGTCAACTACTAATATATTTTGAAATTAATCGTGGATTTCAGGATATGAAGGTAGACAAGACGCCTAGTGAGATTGTCTTCGACTTGAACATCTACTTCAACTTGCGACAGAGTACTCAATTTATCAGATTTACACCTTTTCGCTATTGAATTCTAACCGATATTTATAATATTGAATATCACGGACAGAAGAACACATAATTATTCTACACATCCAGAACCAACAACAGCCGTAATTAAATCTACCGTGCAGTTGAGGATGAGGTACGTATAATCGAAAAATTTAATATTTTCATTTTCACCAATTTGTTATGAGTTGTTAGATGTTTTTTTATTTATTTATATAGTTGGACTTAGGCTAGATAACCGGGGCTATAGTTCGTCGTGTTTAGTAAACACTATGCTGTCAATAGCGTTCGACACCATTTAGAGTTTGTGATTTTCAAACTTACGTATCATACGCCCGTGCATCTATTCAAAATCACTCTATAATGTGACGTGCACGGGCGTATGATACGTACGTTTGAAAATCGCAATCTCTCTAGCCACACAATATGTTTTCCAACGACTCCAACATCATTGCCAGCCAACAATTACGTTGTTACAACGTCGTATGAAAGTTATCTAGGCCTACGTTGTAAATAGGTCAATTTGTGAACTCGTATTCGTGTTGTAACAACGTTATTTTCGGACGTTGATTGATTGATATAACGTCATTATGACATTGTGTCAACGTCAAGTTATGAACGTATTATTCAAACGTCCCTATTAAGCCCGGCCGAACGTTGTAACAAAGTTTGAATTACAGAAAATAACGTTGTAAATACGTCACTGTGCGACATTAACTTATTACAACCTAAGTACAACGTCAGCGAACGTCGTAAAAATGTAGTGTGTTGGCTGGGGTATGGTTATGGCATAACCTTCCTTATATGTTTGAATCGGGGAAAGGGGATTGGGCAAGGTATGCAGTACATGATGTTACTACGGTTGCCCCTGCTCACCGTTACAAAAGTATGTATTAAAATATTCCGTGTGGTTTTATTTTTCTTTTACTTGAAGAGTTACAAGCTGGGCACTAAGTTTGCATTTTTGAATTCACTCTGACTCTGCAGACTGATAGTGATCTTCAATATATGGGGTGTTGCTGATTTCATTTCTTGCATTTTTGCCTCAGCGATCTAAAAGCAACCTGACCGAAATGGCTGGTAATGCTGGTGTAAACAAATGCATCTGTTTCCGATTTATCCTTCAACTTTCTATCATTATCTTGACGTTGTCCATCAACAACAACACGGTGATGAATGGGATGATCGTTGCAGCTCAGATGTTAATAGAGCCTCTTTGGAATATGCCTCTCAATGAAACATACCCATGCTTTATTGATAACGAGACCGAAGGAGGAGTTTTTTTCAAAGGAAGCGCAGATTACATGTGTATCCTTCAAGTAACATTGCAAGGAGCCCCCGCTGAGCTACACGTACACGGAAATAACGACCATACAGAGCCGACGTTCCTTTATATTGAACGAGATGGAGATTTTGAAGACTGTATGAATAAGTATATCGTATTCAATATACAAAATGAAACGTGTAGTTCAATATTGTTTGAGTCAAGTTTCCTGGTTCATTTGCAAGGTAATACAAGTATTTACATAGGGGAGGCACGTGTTAATGATACCTTATTTAGATGTCCGGAAGAAGAAAACGTCCAGAAAGATCACCATGGTAACAAAGTAAGTAGACAGTGTCATAATGTTAAAGGGTACAACAGTAAATTTATGTGTGATCCACAATTGATCGATTCATGTAAGCTTAAATTTCCACCAAATTGTGCAGCCTATCTTGGTGACAGAGAAGTAGTGTATGAAGATTGCGAACCTGGTAAAAACAGCACGGCTGTGATCATTTACCCATTGTACACAAACCATTTAGATTTATCAGGAAATAACATTGTGCAAATTTCTGGCAACTCTTTTCAAGACCTGAAATATTTAGAGGTGTTAAATCTGGAGAGTAATCGTCTGGTTGTGCTTAATCCAAAAAAATTTTTTGAGGTTGCCAAATTTGGAGCATCTTAACCTTCGTGCAAATCAATTATCAGAATTAGACGTAGAATTATTCCAGGGTTTATATAACCTCAAAATACTGCGCCTTGATTACAATTACTTAAGTATAGTCCCTCATGAAATATTTCAAGAATTGAAGACGTTGGAACACCTGTTCCTTGATGGCAATCAGATGTCAGATTTGGAGACAGCTCTGTTCAATGGAATGAACAACCTTAAAATACTGCAGTTAAATAACAATTTTGTGAGTACACTACCCGACGGAGTTGTCCAAGATTTGGTAAATCTGGAACAGCTGTACCTGCATAATAATAGAATAAAGAATTTGACTGCTGGAAGTTTAAGTGGTTTAAGTAGACTTCGAGTTCTGTTACTTTACAGTAACGATTTAAATACGCTACCTATTGGGTTATTTCAAGATTTGATCAATTTGGAAAGTCTGGACTTGCATAAAAACCACATATCAGAACTAGGCACATTAATTTTCCAAGGTTTGAACAGTATCAAAACACTTGAACTTTCTGATAACATCTTGAGAAATTTACCTGATGGGATATTTCAAGATTTGATAAATTTGGAAAAACTATACCTTAGTGGAAAGCAGTTATTAGATCTAGATGTAGGTATATTCCAGACTTTAAACAATCTCAAAATACTTAAGCTTAATGATAATTGTTTGAGTACATTACCTGCTGGAATATTTTTAGATATGAAAAGTTTGGAAGAACTCAATTTTAACGGAAATTTGATATCAGATGTTGTGGTAAAAATATTCCAGGGTATGAAAAATCTCAAGACCCTAGTAGCAGATGTCAATATTTTAAGTACATTACCTCATGACATTTTCAAAGATTTGGTAAATCTGGAACGGCTGGATCTGAAGTATAATAAAATAAAGGAGTTGACTGTCAAACATATTAGTGGTTTAAGGAGTCTTAAAAGTCTTCGACTTTGGAGTAACGAATTAACCAAAATACCCATTGGGTTATTTCAAAATTTGCAAAAGCAGACGGGGATATAGTAATCACCCTGGTTTGAACCAAGATCCCGATGATGATTATCGGAGCCCAACAGCAGAAGTCTGTGGCAACTATGGCTGATACTTTTGTTGTGAGCCTGATCTGTTCTGTCATATCACGAGTACGTCCAGATTGCTTAGCGGATTTGTGAACTGCCCTGACTAATTCAATGTAACAACCAAGTATTACCAGAAAACATATACAGTTAAGGCCTAGGAAGATGGCTGTTGAATAAAAGAGACCATTCGTCAGACCTACGAATTCGGTATTGAAAGAGTTCATGAAATAATACTGAAACCGCACATAAAGTGTACCAACCGAGAATTCTTTAGAACTAATGTTTTCTGTCCGATATATTGGTGTCAAAGTTAAGGGCAGACCAATGCAAACATGAGAATTGTCATAAAATTCAAAACTTCTTCCTGACAAAGCGGATGGAACAGTGCCTAATGCAAATGAAATAATCCATGTCAAAATCGAAACAATTGTGGCTGATTTTTTTCGTAATTTGCGAGTTGAATAAGGACACTTGACATTGATTAGCCTGTCTATGCTTATCAATGTCACAAAGAACACAGAGCCTTCACTAGATATTATTGACAAAGCTCCTGCTACTCTGCAGGTAATGCCAGATCGCCAGGTTTCAGATTGCATTGGAAAATTATCACCAAAATATAAATCGGCAGAAGCGATGATCATTAGATAGATTCCCATAAGTAAGTCTGACACGGCAAGATTACTCAGCAATATTTCATTCACTTTATTTTTCTGACCCCTTTTCTTTCTGGTAACTATCACAAAAATATTTCCTCCAAGTGCATTTAAACCGATGAGCCACATTATCACTATCAATGTTCTATCAGAAAGCAACCTATCACATGTATGATACGGTGATCTATTTCCTGCAGCAACACACTGGATATGACTAGGGGCATAACATTCACATATTTCATGCTGACTAACAAGCAACATTAAATCATTTGACAGAAAAGAAAACGAATTGCGAGTTATTCTTGTTAAGGTGTTGTTTACGAGATTAAAGGAGTTCAGACGAGTCAGGTGCTGTATGTTTGGAATTTCCTTCAATTTATTTGCTGACAAATCAACAACAATTAGACTCACCGTGTCTCTAAATATGTCCCTATCTAAATGTATTAGATCATTATTTGATATATTAAGCATTTGTAACTTCCCTAAACTTTCCATCACATATGGGTTCAATGATCGTAATTGGAATTCCACCAGGTACAGTACTCAAGGAATTATCAGAAAGCAGTAGTGTTTTGAGATTCTTCAAGGTTTGGAATATTCCTACATCTAGATTTGATATCTGATTTCCACCAAGGTCAAGTTTTTCCAAATTTATGAAATCTTGAAATATTCCAACAGGCAATTGATTCAATAAGTTATCTGAAAGATATATTATTTTGAGATTATTTAAACCTTGGAATATGCCTACATCTAGATTTGATATTTGATTTTTATTAAGACGTAGACGCTCTAACTTGATCAAATGTTGAAATATCCTGCTAGGAAATCTTTTCACTAAACTTTTGGAAAGTTGGAGATATCTGAGGTTGTTTAATCCTTGGAAAATTTCTACATCCAAATGTGACATCTCAAAGTTTATTTTAGTGTCGGGTGCAACCGGACCGTTGAAAGTTAAAAAAAGTCTCTTTAAATTGGTCAAATATTGAAACATCCCACCAGGTACTTTACTCATTGAATTAGAATTAAGAAATAAGAAGTGCAGGTCCATGTTCAATCCTTGAAACATTCCTACATCAACATTTGACATTTGAAGGTTTAAAATCTCCACATTGGTCATATATTAAAATGTCCCACCAGGAAATATATTCAAGACGTTGTCAAGAAAAGTTAGTGTTATGAGATTCTTCAATCCTCGGAACATTCCTACACTTAAACTTGATATCTGATTAAATTCAAGCAATAAATGCTGCAGCTTTGTCAAATTTTGAAATATCCCATTAGGTAATGTAACCAACTGATTATGCCCTAGGTACAGATAGTCGAGATTGGTCAAATCTTTGAATATGAATGTGTCTAGTTCTGATATGTGATTCATACCCAGATTCAATGATTCCAATTAATCAGATATCAAATCTAGATGTAGGAATATTCCAAACCTTGAAGAATCTCAAAACACTACTGCTTTCTGATAATTCCTTGAGTACTGTACCTGGTGGAATTCCAATTACGATCATTGAACCCATATGTGATGGAAAGTTTAGGGAAGTTACAAATGCTTAATATATCAAATAATGATCTAATACATTTAGATAGGGACATATTTAGAGACACGGTGAGTCTAATTGTTGTTGATTTGTCAGCAAATAAATTGAAGGAAATTCCAAACATACAGCACCTGACTCGTCTGAACTCCTTTAATCTCGTAAACAACACCTTAACAAGAATAACTCGCAATTCGTTTTCTTTTCTGTCAAATGATTTGATGTTGCTAGTTAGTCAGTATGAAATATGTGAATGTTACGCCCCTAGTCATATCCAGTGTGTTGCTGCAGGAAATAGATCACCGTATCATACATGTGATAGGTTGCTTTCTGATAGAACATTGATAGTGATAATGTGGCTCATCGGTTTAAATGCACTTGGAGGAAATATTTTTGTGATAGTTACCAGAAAGAAAAGGGGTCAGAAAAATAAAGTGAATGAAATATTGCTGAGTAATCTTGCCGTGTCAGACTTACTTATGGGAATCTATCTAATGATCATCGCTTCTGCCGATTTATATTTTGGTGATAATTTTCCAATGCAATCTGAAACCTGGCGATCTGGCATTACCTGCAGAGTAGCAGGAGCTTTGTCAATAATATCTAGTGAAGGCTCTGGTTCTTTGTGACATTGATAAGCATAGACAGGCTAATCAATGTCAAGTGTCCTTATTCAACTCGCAAATTACGAAAAAAATCAGCCACAATTGTTTCGATTTTGACATGGATTATTTCATTTGCATTAGGCACTGTTCCATCCGCTTTGTCAGGAAGAAGTTTTGAATTTTATGACAATTCTCATGTTTGCATTGGTCTGCCCTTAACTTTGACACCAATATATCGGACAGAAAACATTGGTTCTAAAGAATTCTCGGTTGGTACACTTTATGTGCGGTTTCAGTATTATTTCATGGACTCTTTCAATACCGAATTCGTAGGTCTGACGAATGGTCTCTTTTATTCAACAGCCATCTTCCTAGGCCTTAACTGTATATGTTTTCTGGTAATACTTGGTTGTTACATTGAATTAGTCAGGGCAGTTCACAAATCCGCTAAGCAATCTGGACGTACTCGTGATATGACAGAACAGATCAGGCTCACAACAAAAGTATCAGCCATAGTTGCCACAGACTTCTGCTGTTGGGCTCCGATAATCATCATCGGGATCTTGGTTCAAACCAGGGTGATTACTATATCCCCGTCTGCTTTTGCATGGTGTATTACAGTTGTGTTGCCTATTAATTCTGCCATTAATCCATTTGTTTACACAATTGTTGATGTCATTTCTGATTATAGACAAAAGCGAGCTGAAAAACAGAAATTGAAAAGAGAACAAAATCAAGTTAACCAAAACAATGGCCAAATTACCCAATCTGCACACGAGCTAAATAATATTGGCAAACATGAAGATGCCACACCTGAGATTTAAAATAGCAGAATGAATACACAATTGTGATATTGGTTTTATTAATGCAATTAACGACAACTTTGCATAAAGAAAAATCAAAAAGCGATGTGGTTCGAAACCCCATCCTGCCCGATCCTTGTTGCTCACTCTAAATAGTTCCAATAGGTCGGAAATGTTTTAATCATATTCTCATTCAGTCTAGTAGAGTACAATTGTGATAATTTCTCCTCGCTGCCATCCACTGTGTAGAATGTGCAGGATAAACACGGTGGGTGCCCGGCGTCTCGTGGTTCAGGGGGTCAAGTAAAATGGCGGTTCCCTGTGTCAGACGTTTCCAACCTGAGCACGTAAAAAGTTGCAGGCGTTATCGAAATGAGTAGAAGGATCACTCCGGGCTTATTACCTGTTTGTTACCTGTACCCTCCCTATATCCCACAGTAGTAGTCGTGTGTACAGTGATGGTAGTAGATAAGTTGTGTTAATAATGTTGTGAAATGGTGATATAGATAGATTGTCACTGCTGAGCAGTGGTGCGCCTAAAATAAGAGGCGGTTTTTTTTCTTCAGAAATTGATTGATTAATTGATGTAAAATTGTTAATACAACCACCGGCGTAGCAAGGGTTTTGGGGGCCCATGGACAAGGAGCAGTGCGAGCCTTTTAACATCTCCTTTATCAGCCGTTTATGAGCCATAGCTTTTGCTCTGCCCCTAAACCCTCGGGGTCTCCCTAGACTTCGTCCACCATGTCCACCCACTTGCTACGCCTCTGAATGAAGCAAAATGCCCGTGTTAATGACAGAGCCCTAATTTGTCCACTATTTATATAGTATTTACCTATAACCCTATTCCGGAATGTTACAAGAATACAGGTTGGTGGGTACTGTGGCGTAGCCAGCTTGTCGGAACGGAGAGGTCGCACATTTGTGAATGCATAGTAT